>NW_024098567.1:0-21084 GCF_016545835.1 Crotalus tigris | reverse complement strand
ATGCTGGGGAATGCTTAGGAGGACACTGACTTTTTGATCCTGTCTTAACTACATTTCCTAGTAAAATACATGGGAAAATCCCATTGGGGAAAAACTCACTTAGGGTTAGGGTTAGATCTCCGTGAATTCGGATAGCAAAATAGACATCACCAATGAATTCGGAATGCTGGGGAATGCTTAGCAGGGTACTTACTTTTTCATCCTGTCTTAAATACATTTCCTGGTAAAATGCATGGGAAAATTCCATTGGGGAAAAACCCACTTAGGGTTAGGGTTAGATCTCAATAAATTCAAACTGCAAAATGGACATCGCCAATGAATTCGGGATGGAAGGGAATGCTTAGAAAGGTACTGACTTTTTGATCCTGACTTAACTACATTTCCACATAAAATACATGGGAAAATCCCACAGGGAAAAACCCATTGATGGTTAGGTTTGGATCTCCATGAATTCGGACTGCAAAATGGACATTGCCAATGAATTAGGGGCACAGGGCTATGCTTAGGAGGACACTAACTTTTTGATCCTGTCTTAACTACATTTCCTAGTAAAATACATGGGAAAATCCCATTGGGGAAAAACCCACTTACGGTTAGGGTTAGATCTCCATGAATAGGGACAGCAAAATGGACATCGCCAATGAATTCGGAATGCTGGGGAATGCTTAGGAGGACACTAACTTTTTGATCCTGTCTTAACTACATTTCCTAGTAAAATACATGGGAAAATCCCATTGGGGAAAAAACCACTTAGGGTTAGGGTTAGATCTCCATGAATAGGGACAGCAAAATGGACATTGCCAATAAATTCAGAATGATGGGGAATGCTTAGGAGGGTACTTACTTTTTGATACTGTCTTAACTACATTTCCTGGTAAAATACATGGGAAAATCCCATTGGGGAAAAACTCACTTAGGGTTAGGGTTAGATCTCCGTGAATTCGGATAGCAAAATAGACATCACCAATGAATTCGGAATGCTGGGGAATGCTTAGGAGGGTACTTACTTTTTCATCCTGTCTTAAATACATTTCCTGGTAAAATGCATGGGAAAATTCCATTGGGGAAAAACCCACTTAGGTTTAGGGTTAGACCTCCATAAATTCGGACTGCAAAATGGACATTGCCAATGAATTAGGGGCACAGGGCTATGCTTAGGGGGACACTAACTTTTTGATCCTGTCTTAACTACATTTCCTAGTAAAATACATGGGAAAATCTCATTAGGGAAAAACTCACTTAGGGTTAGGGTTAGATCTCCATGAATTCAGATAGCAAAATGGACATCACCAATGAATTCGAAATGCTGGGGAATGCTTAGGAAGGTACTTACTTTTTCATCCTGTCTTAAATACATTTCCTGGTAAAATACATGGGAAAATCCAATTGGGGAAAAACTCACTTAGGGTTAGGGTTAGGTCCCCATGAATTCAGACTGCAAAATGAACGTCACCATTGAATTCGTAGGGCACTTACTTTTTGATCCTGTCTTAACTACATGGACATTGCCAATGAATTCGGGACACAGGGGTATGGTTAGGAGGGCACTTACTTTTTGATTCTGTCTTAACTACGTTTCTTGGTAAAATACATGGGAAAATCTCATTGGGGGAAAACCCACTTAGGGTTATGTTTAGATCTCCTTGAATAGGGACAGCAAAATGGACATCACCAATGAATTCAGAATGATGGGGAATGCTTAGGAGGGTACTTACTTTTTGATACTGTCTTAACTACATTTCCTGGTAAAATACATGGGAAAATCCCATTGGGGAAAAACTCACTTAGGGTTAGGGTTAGATCTCCGTGAATTCGGATAGCAAAATAGACATCACCAATGAATTCGGAATGCTGGGGAATGCTTAGGAGGGTACTTACTTTTTCATCCTGTCTTAAATACATTTCCTGGTAAAATGCATGGGAAAATTCCATTGGGGAAAAACCCACTTAGGTTTAGGGTTAGACCTCCATAAATTCGGACTGCAAAATGGACATTGCCAATGAATTAGGGGCACAGGGCTATGCTTAGGGGGACACTAACTTTTTGATCCTGTCTTAACTACATTTCCTAGTAAAATACATGGGAAAATCTCATTAGGGAAAAACTCACTTAGGGTTAGGGTTAGATCTCCATGAATTCATATAGCAAAATGGACATCACCAATGACTTCGAAATGCTGGGGAATGCTTAGGAAGGTACTTACTTTTTCATCCTGTCTTAAATACATTTCCTGGTAAAATACATGGGAAAATCCAATTGGGGAAAAACTCACTTAGGGTTAGGGTTAGGTCCCCATGAATTCAGACTGCAAAATGAACGTCACCATTGAATTCGGAGGGCACTTACTTTTTGATCCTGTCTTAACTACATGGACATTGCCAATGAATTCGGGACACAGGGGTATGGTTAGGAGGGCACTTACTTTTTGATTCTGTCTTAACTACGTTTCTTGGTAAAATACATGGGAAAATCTCATTGGGGGAAAACCCACTTAGGGTTATGGTTAGATCTCCTTGAATAGGGACAGCAAAATGGACATCACCAATGAATTCGGAATGCTGGGGTATGCTTAGGAGGGCACTGACCTTTTGATCCTGTCTTAAATACATTTGTTGGTAAAATACATGGGAAAATCCCACTGGAGAAAAACCCACTTAGGGTTAGGGTTAGATCTCCATGAATTCGGACTGCAAAATGGACATTGCCAATGAATTAGGGGCACAGGGCTATGCTTAGGAGGACACTAACTTTTTGATCCTGTCTTAACTACATTTCCTAGTAAAATACATGGGAAAATCCCATTGGGGAAAAACCCACTTAGGGTTAGGGTTAAATCTCAATGAATAGGGACAGCAAAATGGACATTGCCAATAAATTCAGAATGATGGGGAATGCTTAGGAGGGTACTTAGATTTTGATACTGTCTTAACTACATTTCCTGGTAAAATACATGGGAAAATCCCATTGGGTAAAAACTCACTTAGGGTTAGGGTTAGATCTCCATGAATTCGGATAGCAAAATAGACATCACCAATGAATTCGGAATGCTGGGGAATGCTTAGGAGGATACTAACTTTTTGATCCTGTCTTAACTACATTTCCTAGTAAAATACATGGGAAAATCACATTGGGGGAAAACCCACTTAGCGTTAGGGTTAGATCTCCATGAATAGGGACAGCAAAATGGACATCGCCAATGAATTTGGAATGCTGGGAAATGCTTAGCAGGGTACTTACTTTTTGATCCTTTCTTAACTAAATTTCCTGGTAAAATACATGGGAAAATCCCATTGGGGAAAAGCCACTGAGGGTTAGGGTCAGGTCTCTGTGACTTTGGACTGAAAAATGGACATTGCCAATAAATTTGTGGCACTAGAGAATCCTTAGGAGATACTAATTTTTTCATACTTTCTTAACTACATGGGAAAATCCCATTGGGGAAAAACCCACTTAGGGTTAGGGTTAAAGTTCCATGAATTCGGAGAGCAATATGGACATCACCAATGAATTTGGAATTCTGGGGTATGCTTAGCAGGGTACTTACCTTTTGATCCTCTCTTAACTACATTTCCTGGTAAAATACATGGGAAAATCCCATTGGGGAAAAACCCATTTAGGGTTAAGCCCCGATGAATTCAAACTGCAAAATTGTCATCAACATTGAAATTGGGGCGCAGCGGAATGCTAAGGAGTTTACTAACGTTTTCTCCCTACCTTATCTACATTTCCTCATAAAATACATGGTAAAATCCCATTAGGGAAAAACCCACTTAGAGTTTGGGTTAGGTCTCCATGAATTCAGACACCAAAATGGACATCGCCAATGAATTCGGAATGCTGGAGAATGCTTAGGAGGGCACTTACTTTTTGATACTGTCTTAACTACATTTCCTGGTAAAATACATAGGAAAATCTCATTGGGGAAAAACTCACTTAGGGTTAGGGTTAGATCTCCATTAATTCAGATAGCAAAATGGACATCACCAATGAATTCGGAATGCTGGGGAATGCTTAGGAGGGTACTTACTTTTTCATCCTGTCTTAAATACATTTCCTGGTAAAATGCATGGGAAAATTCCACTGGGGAAAAACCCACTTAGGGTTAGGGTTAGATCTCCATAAATTCGGACTGCAAAATGGAGATCGCCAATGAATTCGGGATGCAAGGGAATGCTTAGAGGGGTACTGACTTTTTGATCCTGTCTTAACTACATTTCCAGATAAAATACATGGGAAAATCCCACAGGGAAAAACCCATTGATGGTTAGGTTTGGGTCTCCATGAATTCGGACTGAAAAATGGACATTGCCAGTGAATTAGGGGCACAGGGCTATGCTTAGGAGGACACTAACTTTTTGATCCTGTCTTAACTACATTTCCTAGTAAAATACATGGGAAAATCCCATTGGGGGAAAACCCACTTAGGGTTAGGGTTAGATCTCCATGAATAGGGACAGCAAAATGGACATCGCCAATGAATTCGGAATGCTGGGGAATGCTTAGGAGGACACTAACTTTTTGATCCTGTCTTAACTACATTTTCTAGTAAAATACATGGGAAAATCCCATTGGGGAAAACTCACTTAGGGTTAGGGTTAGATCTCCATGAATACGGATAGCAAAATGGACATCGCAAATGAATTCGGAATGCTGGGGAATGCTTAGGAGGGCACTTACTTTTTGATACTGTCTTAACTACATTTCCTGGTAAAATACATCGGAAAATACCATTGGGGAAAACTCACTTAGGGTTAGGGTTAGATCTCCATGAATTTGGATAGCAAAATGGACATCACCATTGAATTCGGAATGCTGGGGAATGCTTAGGAGGGTACTTACTTTTTCATCCTGTCTTAACTACATTTCCTAGTAAAATACATGGGAAAATCCCATTGGGAAAAAATCCACTTAGGGTTAGGGTTAGATGTCCATGAATTCAGATAGCAAAATGGACATCGCCAATGAATTCGGAATGCTGGGGAATGCTTAGGAGGACACTAACTTTTTGATCCTGTCTTAACTACATTTCCTAGTAAAATACATGGGAAAATCCCATTGGGGAAAAAACCACTTAGGGTTAGGGTTAGATCTCCATGAATAGGGACAGCAAAATGGACATTGCCAATAAATTCAGAATGATGGGGAATGCTTAGGAGGGTACTTACTTTTTGATACTGTCTTAACTACATTTCCTGGTAAAATACATGGGAAAATCCCATTGGGGAAAAACTCACTTAGGGTTAGGGTTAGATCTCCATGAATTCGGATAGCAAAATAGACATCACCAATGAATTCGGAATGCTGGGGAATGCTTAGGAGGATACTAACTTTTTGATCCTGTCTTAACTACATTTCCTAGTAAAATACATGGGAAAATCACATTGGGGAAAAACCCACTTAGCGTTAGGGTTACATCTCCATGAATAGGGACAGCAAAATGGACATCGCCAATGAATTTGGAATGCTGGGAAATGCTTAGCAGGGTACTTACTTTTTGATCCATTCTTAACTAAATTTCCTGGTAAAATACATGGGAAAATCCCATTGGGGAAAACCCACTGAGGGTTAGGGTCAGGTCTCTGTGACTTTGGACTGAAAAATGGACATTGCCAATAAATTTGTGGCACAGGAGAATGCTTAGGAGATACTAACTTTTTCATACTTTCTTAACTACAGGGGAAAATCCCATTGGGGAAAAACCCACTTAGGGTTAGGGTTAAAGTTCCATGAATTCGGAGAGCAATATGGACATCACCAATGAATTTGGAATTCTGGGGTATGCTTAGCAGGGTACTTACCTTTTGATCCTCTCTTAACTACATTTCCTGGTAAAATACATGGGAAAATCCCATTGGGGAAAAACCCATTTAGGGTTAGGTCCCGATGAATTCAAACTGCAAAATTGTCATCAACATTGAAATTGGGGCGCAGCAGAATGCTAAGGAGGTTACTAACGTTTTCTCCCTACCTTATCTACATTTCCTCATAAAATACATGGTAAAATCCCATTGGGGAAAAACCCACTTAGAGTTTGGGTTAGGTCTCCATGAATTCAGACACCAAAATGGACATCGCCAATGAATTCAGAATGCTGGAGAATGCTTAGGAGGGCACTTACTTTTTGATACTGTCTTAACTACATTTCCTGGTAAAATACATAGGAAAATCTCATTGGGGAAAAACTCACTTAGGGTTAGGGTTAGATCTCCATGAATTCAGATAGCAAAATGGACATCGCCAATGAATTCGGGATGGAAGGGAATGCTTAGAAAGGTACTGACTTTTTGATCCTGACTTAACTACATTTCCACATAAAATACATGGGAAAATCCCACAGGGAAAAACCCATTGATGGTTAGGTTTGGATCTCCATGAATTCGGACTGCAAAATGGACATTGCCAATGAATTAGGGGCACAGGGCTATGCTTAGGAGGACACTAACTTTTTGATCCTGTCTTAACTACATTTCCTAGTAAAATACATGGGAAAATCCCATTGGGGGAAAACCCACTTAGGGTTAGGGTTAGATCTCCATGAATAGGGACAGCAAAATGGACATCGCAAATGAATTCGGAATGCTGGGGAATGCTTAGGAGGACACTAACTTTTTGATCCTGTCTTAACTACATTTCCTAGTAAAATACATGGGAAAATCCCATTGGGGAAAAACCCACTTAGGGTTAGGGTTAGATCTCAATGAATAGGGACAGCAAAATGGACATTGCCAATAAATTCAGAATGATGTGGAATGCTTAGCAGGGTACTTACATTTTGATACTGTCTTAACTACATTTCCTGGTAAAATACATGGGAAAATCCCATTGGGGAAAAACTCACTTAGGGTTAGGGTTAGATCTCCATGAATTCGGATAGCAAAATAGACATCACCAATGAATTCGGAATGCTGGGGAATGCTTAGGAGGATACTAACTTTTTGATCCTGTCTTAACTACATTTCCTAGTAAAATACATGGGAAAATCACATTGGGGAAAAACCCACTTAGCGTTAGGGTTAAAGTTCCATGAATTCGGAGAGCAATATGGACATCACCAATGAATTTGGAATTCTGGGGTATGCTTAGCAGGGTACTTACCTTTTGATCCTGTCTTAACTACAATTCCTGGTAAAATACATGGGAAAATCCCATTGGGGAAAAACCCATTTAGGGTTAGGTCCCGATGAATTCAAACTGCAAAATTGTCATCAACATTGAAATTGGGGCGCAGCGGAATGCTAAGGAGCTTACCAACATTTTCTCCCTACCTTATCTACATTTCCTCATAAAATACATGGTAAAATCCCATTGGGGAAAAACCCACTTAGAGTTTGGGTTAGGTCTCTATGAATTCAGACACCAAAATGGACATCGCCAATGAATTCGGAATGCTGGAGAATGCTTAGGAGGGCACTTACTTTTTGATACTGTCTTAACTACATTTCCTGGTAAAATACATAGGAAAATCTCCTTCGGGAAAAACTCACTTAGGGTTAGGGTTAGATCTCCATGAATTCAGATAGCAAAATGGACATCACCAATGACTTCGGAATGCTGGGGAATGCTTAGGAGGGTACTTACTTTTTCATCCTGTCTTAAATACATTTCCTGGTAAAATGCATGGGAAAATTCCACTGGGGAAAAACCCACTTAGGGTTAGGGTTAGATCTCCATAAATTCGGACTGCAAAATGGACATCGCCAATGAATTCGGGATGCAAGGGAATGCTTAGAGGGGTACTGACTTTTTGATCCTGTCTTAACTACATTTCCAGATAAAATACATGGGAAAATCCCACAGGGAAAAACCCATTGATGGTTAGGTTTGGGTCTCCATGAATTCGGACTGAAAAATGGACATTGCCAATGAATTAGGGGCACATGGCTATGCTTAGGAGGACATTAACTTTTTGATCCTGTCTTAACATACATTTCCTAAGAAAATTCATGGGAAAATCCCATTGGGGAAAAACCCACTTAGGGTTAGGGTTAGTTCTCCATGAATAGGGACAGCAAAATGGACATCGCCAATGAATTAGGGGCACAGGGCTATGCTTAGGAGGACACTAACTTTTTGATCCTGTCTTAACTACATTTCCTAGTAAAATACATGGGAAAATCCCATTGGGGAAAAACCCACTTAGGGTTAGGGTTAGATCTCAATGAATAGGGACAGCAAAATGGACATTGCCAATAAATTCAGAATGATGGGGAATGCTTAGCAGGGTACTTACATTTTGATACTGTCTTAACTACATTTCCTGGTAAAATACATGGGAAAATCCCATTGGGGAAAAACCCATTTAGGGTTAGGTCCCGATGAATTCAAACTGCAAAATTGTCATCAACATTGAAATTGGGGCGCAGCGGAATGCTAAGGAGCTTACTAACATTTTCTCCCTACCTTATCTACATTTCCTCATAAAATACATGGTAAAATCCCATTGGGGAAAAACCCACTTAGAGTTTGGGTTAGGTCTCCATGAATTCAGACACCAAAATGGACATCGCCAATGAATTCGGAATGCTGGAGAATGCTTAGGAGGGCACTTACTTTTTGATACTGTCTTAACTACATTTCCTGGTAAAATACATAGGAAAATCTCATTGGGGAAAAACTCACTTAGGGTTAGGGTTAGATCTCCATGAATTCAGATAGCAAAATGGACATCACCAATGAATTCGGAATGCTGGGGAATGCTTAGGAGGGTACTTACTTTTTCATCCTGTCTTAAATACATTTCCTGGTAAAATGCATGGGAAAATTCCACTGGGGAAAAACCCACTTAGGGTTAGGGTTAGATCTCCATAAATTCGGACTGCAAAATGGACATCGCCAATGAATTCGGGATGCAAGGGAATGCTTAGAAGGGGTACTGACTTTTTGATCCTGTCTTAACTACATTTCCAGATAAAATACATGGGAAAATCCCACAGGGAAAAACCCATTGATGGTTAGGTTTGGGTCTCCATGAATTCGGACTGAAAAATGGACATTGCCAGTGAATTAGGGGCACAGGGCTATGCTTAGGAGGACTCTAACTTTTTGATCCTGTCTTAACTACATTTCCTAGTAAAATACATGGGAAAATCTCATTAGGGAAAAACTCACTTAGGGTTAGGGTTAGATCTCCATGAATTCGGACTGCAAAATGGACATTGCCAATGAATTAGGGGCACAGGGCTATGCTTAGGAGGACACTAACTTTTTGATCCTGTCTTAACTACATTTCCTAGTAAAATACATGGGAAAATCCCATTGGGGAAAAACCCACTTAGGGTTAGGGTTAGATGTCCATGAATAGAGACAGCAAAATGGACATCGCCAATGAATTCGGGGTGCTGGGGAATGCTTAGGAGGACACTAACTTTTTGATCCTGTCTTAACTACATTTCCTAGTAAAATACATGGGAAAATCCCATTGGGGAAAAACCCACTTAGGGTTAGGGTTAGATCTCAATGAATAGGGACAGCAAAATGGACATTGCCAATAAATTCAGAATGATGGGGAATGCTTAGGAGGGTACTTACTTTTTGATACTGTCTTAACTACATTTCCTGGTAAAATACATGGGAAAATCCCATTGGGGAAAAACTCACTTAGGGTTAGGGTTAGATCTCCATGAATTCGGATAGCAAAATAGACATCACCAATGAATTCGGAATGCTGGGGAATGCTTAGGAGAATATTTACT
The DNA here is from genome assembly GCF_016545835.1 of Crotalus tigris. Taxonomy (NCBI): domain Eukaryota; kingdom Metazoa; phylum Chordata; class Lepidosauria; order Squamata; family Viperidae; genus Crotalus; species Crotalus tigris. Next base: position 11,391 of record NW_024098567.1, on the reverse strand, counting down.
TTTTGATCCTGTCTTAACTACATTTCCTAGTAAAATACATGGGAAAATCACATTGGGGAAAAACCCACTTAGCGTTAGGGTTAGATCTCCATGAATAGGGACAGCAAAATGGACATCGCCAATGAATTTGGAATGCTGGGAAATGCTTAGCAGGGTACTTACTTTTTGATCCTTTCTTAACTAAATTTCCTGGTAAAATACATGGGAAAATCCCATTGGGGAAAAGCCACTGAGGGTTAGGGTCAGGTCTCTGTGACTTTGGACTGAAAAATGGACATTGCCAATAAATTTGTGGCACTAGAGAATCCTTAGGAGATACTAATTTTTTCATACTTTCTTAACTACATGGGAAAATCCCATTGGGGAAAAACCCACTTAGGGTTAGGGTTAAAGTTCCATGAATTCGGAGAGCAATATGGACATCACCAATGAATTTGGAATTCTGGGGTATGCTTAGCAGGGTACTTACCTTTTGATCCTGTCTTAACTACATTTCCTGGTAAAATACATGGGAAAATCCCATTGGGGAAAAACCCATTTAGGGTTAGGTCCCGATGAATTCAAACTGCAAAATTGTCATCAACATTGAAATTGGGGCGCAGCGGAATGCTAAGGAGGTTACTAACGTTTTCTCCCTACCTTATCTACATTTCCTCATAAAATACATGGTAAAATCCCATTAGGGAAAAACCCACTTAGAGTTTGGGTTAGGTCTCCATGAATTCAGACACCAAAATGGACATCGCCAATGAATTCGGAATGCTGGAGAATGCTTAGGAGGGCACTTACTTTTTGATACTGTCTTAACTACATTTCCTGGTAAAATACATAGGAAAATCTCATTCGGGAAAAACTCACTTAGGGTTAGGGTTAGATCTCCATGAATTCGTATAGCAAAATGGACATTACCAATGAATTCGAAATGCTGGGGAATGCTTAGGAAGGTACTTACTTTTTCATCCTGTCTTAAATACATTTCCTGGTAAAATACATGGGAAAATCCAATTGGGGAAAAACCCAGTTAGGGTTAGGGTTAGGTCCCCATGAATTCAGACTGCAAAATGAACATCACCATAGAATTCGGAGGGCACTTACTTTTTGACCCTGTCTTAACTACATGGACATTGCCAATGAATTCGGGACACAGGGGTATGCTTAGGAGGGCACTTACTTTTTGATTCTGTCTTAACTACGTTTCTTGGTAAAATACATGGGAAAATCTCATTGGGGGAAAACCCACTTAGGGTTATGGTTAGATCTCCATGAATAGGGACAGCAAAATGGACATCACCAATGAATTCGGAATGCTGGGGTATGCTTAGGAGGGCACTGACCTTTTGATCCTGTCTTAAATACATTTGTTGGTAAAATACATGGGAAAATCCCACTGGAGAAAAACCCACTTAGGGTTAGGGTTAGATCTCCATAAATTCGGACTGCAAAATGGACATCGCCAATGAATTCGGGACGCAGGGGAATGCTTAGGAGGGTACTTACTTTTTGATACTGTCTTAACTACATTTCCTGGTAAACTACATGGGAAAATCCCATTGGGGAAAAACTCACTTAGGGTTAGGGTTAGATCTCCATGAATAGGGACAGCAAAATGGACATCGCAAATGAATTCGGAATGCTGGGGAATGCTTAGGAGGGCACTTACTTTTTGATACTGTCTTAAATACATTTCCTGGTAAAATACATCGGAAAATACCATTGGGGAAAACTCACTTAGGGTTAGGGTTAGATCTCCATGAATTTGGATAGCAAAATGGACATCACCAATGAATTCGGAATGCTGGGGAATGCTTAGGAGGGTACTTAGTTTTTCATCCTGTCTTAAATACATTTCCTGGTAAAATACATGGGAAAATCCCATTGGGGAAAAACTCACTTAGGGTTAGGGTTAGATCTCCATGAATTCAGATAGCCAAATAGACATCACCAATGAATTCGGAATGCTGGGGAATGCTTAGGAGGATACTAACTTTTTGATCCTGTCTTAACTACATTTCCTAGTAAAATACATGGGAAAATCTCATTAGGGAAAAACTCACTTAGGGTTAGGGTTAGATCTCCATGAATTCGGACTGCAAAATGGACATTACCAATGAATTAGGGGCACAGGGCTATGCTTAGGAGGACACTAACTTTTTGATCCTGTCTTAACTACATTTCCTAGTAAAATACATGGGAAAATCCCATTGGGGGAAAACCCACTTAGGGTTAGGGTTAGATCTCCATGAATAGGGACAGCAAAATGGACATTGCCAATAAATTCAGAATGATGGGGAATGCTTAGGAGGGTACTTACTTTTTCATCCTGTCTTAAATACATTTCCTGGTAAAATGCATGGGAAAATTCCATTGGGGAAAAACCCACTTAGGGTTAGGGTTAGATCTCAATAAATTCAAACTGCAAAATGGACATCGCCAATGAATTCGGGATGGAAGGGAATGCTTAGAAAGGTACTGACTTTTTGATCCTGACTTAACTACATTTCCACATAAAATACATGGGAAAATCCCACAGGGAAAAACCCATTGATGGTTAGGTTTGGATCTCCATGAATTCGGACTGCAAAATGGACATTGCCAATGAATTAGGGGCACAGGGCTATGCTTAGGAGGACACTAACTTTTTGATCCTGTCTTAACTACATTTCCTAGTAAAATACATGGGAAAATCCCATTGGGGAAAAACCCACTTACGGTTAGGGTTAGATCTCCATGAATAGGGACAGCAAAATGGACATCGCCAATGAATTCGGAATGCTGGGGAATGCTTAGGAGGACACTAACTTTTTGATCCTGTCTTAACTACATTTCCTAGTAAAATATATGGGAAAATCCCATTGGGGAAAAACCCACTTAGGGTTAGGGTTAGATCTCAATGAATAGGGACAGCAAAATGGACATTGCCAATAAATTCAGAATGATGGGGAATGCTTAGGAGGGTACTTACATTTTGATCCTGTCTTAACTACATTTCCTAGTAAAATACATGGGAAAATCACATTGGGGAAAAATCCACTTAGCGTTAGGGTTACATCTCCATGAATAGGGACAGCAAAATGGACATCGCCAATGAATTTGGAATGCTGGGAAATGCTTAGGAGGATACTAACTTTTTGATCCTGTCTTAACTACATTTCCTAGTAAAATACATGGGAAAATCACATTGGGGAAAAATCCACTTAGCGTTAGGGTTACATCTCCATGAATAGGGACAGCAAAATGGACATCGCCAATGAATTTGGAATGCTGGGAAATGCTTAGCAGGGTACTTACTTTTTGATCCTTTCTTAACTAAATTTCCTGGTAAAATACATGGGAAAATCCCATTGGGGAAAACCCACTGAGGGTTAGGGTCAGGTCTCTGTGACTTTGGACTGAAAAATGGACATTACCAATAAATTTGTGGCACAGGAGAATGCTTAGGAGATACTAACTTTTTCATACTTTCTTAACTACAGGGGAAAATCCCATTGGGGAAAAACCCACTTAGGGTTAGGGTTAGATCTCAATGAATAGGGACAGCAAAATGGACATTGCCAATAAATTCAGAATGATGGGGAATGCTTAGGAGGGTACTTACATTTTGATACTGTCTTAACTACATTTCCTGGTAAAATACATGGGAAAATCCCATTGGGGAAAAACTCACTTAGGGTTAGGTTTAGATCTCCATGAATTCGGATAGCAAAATAGACATCACCAATGAATTCGGAATGCTGGGGAATGCTTAGGAGGATACTAACTTTTTGATCCTGTCTTAACTACATTTCCTAGTAAAATACATGGGAAAATCACATTGGGGAAAAACCCACTTAGCGTTAGGGTTAAAGTTCCATGAATTCGGAGAGCAATATGGACATCACCAATGAATTTGGAATTCTGGGGTATGCTTAGCAGGGTACTTACCTTTTGATCCTGTCTTAACTACATTTCCTGGTAAAATACATGGGAAAATCCCATTGGGGAAAAACCCATTTAGGGTTAGGTCCCGATGAATTCAAACTGCAAAATTGTCATCAACATTGAAATTGGGGCGCAGCAGAATGCTAAGGAGCTTACTAACATTTTCTCCCTACCTTATCTACATTTCCTCATAAAATACATGGTAAAATCCCATTGGGGAAAAACCCACTTAGAGTTTGGGTTAGGTCTCTATGAATTCAGACACCAAAATGGACATCGCCAATGAATTCGGAATGCTGGAGAATGCTTAGGAGGGCACTTACTTTTTGATACTGTCTTAACTACATTTCCTGGTAAAATACATAGGAAAATCTCCTTCGGGAAAAACTCACTTAGGGTTAGGGTTAGATCTCCATGAATTCAGATAGCAAAATGGACATCACCAATGACTTCGGAATGCTGGGGAATGCTTAGGAGGGTACTTACTTTTTCATCCTGTCTTAAATACATTTCCTGGTAAAATGCATGGGAAAATTCGGCACTGGGGAAGAAACCCACTTAGGGTTAGGGTTCGATCTCCATAAATTCCGGACTGCAAAATGGACATCGCCAATGAATTCGGATGCAAGGGAATGCTTATAGGGGTACTGACTTTTTTGATCCTGTCTTAACTACATTTCCAGATAAAATCGCATTGGAAATCGCCACAGGGAAAAACCGCATTGATGGTTAGTTTTGGGTCTCCATGAATTCGGACTGAACAATTGTACATTGCCAGTCGAATTAGGTCACAGGGCTATGCTTAGGAGGACACGTAAACTTTTTGATCCTTGTCTTAACTACATGTCCTAGTAAAATACATGGGAAAATCCTTAGTGGGGGAAAACCCACTAGGGTTAGGGTTAGATCTCCATGAATAGGGACAAGCAACTGGACATCGCGCAATGAACTATCGGAATGCTGGGGATGCTTAGGAGGACACTAACTTTTTGATCCTGTCTTAACTACATTTCCTAGTAAAATACATGGGAAAATCCCATTGGGGAAAAACCCACTTAGGGTTAGGGTTAGATCTCAATGAATAGGGACAGCAAAATGGACATTGCCAATAAATTCAGAATGATGGGGAATGCTTAGCAGGGTACTTACATTTTGATACTGTCTTAACTACATTTCCTGGTAAAATACATGGGAAAATCCCATTGGGGAAAAACCCATTTAGGGTTAGGTCCCGATGAATTCAAACTGCAAAATTGTCATCAACATTGAAATTGGGGCGCAGCGGAATGCTAAGGAGCTTACTAACATTTTCTCCCTACCTTATCTACATTTCCTCATAAAATACATGGTAAAATCCCATTGGGGAAAAACCCACTTAGAGTTTGGGTTAGGTCTCCATGAATTCAGACACCAAAATGGACATCGCCAATGAATTCGGAATGCTGGAGAATGCTTAGGAGGGCACTTACTTTTTGATACTGTCTTAACTACATTTCCTGGTAAAATACATAGGAAAATCTCATTGGGGAAAAACTCACTTAGGGTTAGGGTTAGATCTCCATTAATTCAGATAGCAAAATGGACATCACCAATGAATTCGGAATGCTGGGGAATGCTTAGGAGGGTACTTACTTTTTCATCCTGTCTTAAATACATTTCCTGGTAAAATGCATGGGAAAATTCCACTGGGGAAAAACCCACTTAGGGTTAGGGTTAGATCTCCATAAATTCGGACTGCAAAATGGAGATCGCCAATGAATTCGGGATGCAAGGGAATGCTTAGAGGGGTACTGACTTTTTGATCCTGTCTTAACTACATTTCCAGATAAAATACATGGGAAAATCCCACAGGGAAAAACCCATTGATGGTTAGGTTTGGGTCTCCATGAATTCGGACTGAAAAATGGACATTGCCAGTGAATTAGGGGCACAGGGCTATGCTTAGGAGGACTCTAACTTTTTGATCCTGTCTTAACTACATTTCCTAGTAAAATACATGGGAAAATCTCATTAGGGAAAAACTCACTTAGGGTTAGGGTTAGATCTCCATGAATTCGGACTGCAAAATGGACATTGCCAATGAATTAGGGGCACAGGGCTATGCTTAGGAGGACACTAACTTTTTGATCCTGTCTTAACTACATTTCCTAGTAAAATACATGGGAAAATCCCATTGGGGAAAAACCCACTTAGGGTTAGGGTTAGATGTCCATGAATAGAGACAGCAAAATGGACATCGCCAATGAATTCGGGGTGCTGGGGAATGCTTAGGAGGACACTAACTTTTTGATCCTGTCTTAACTACATTTCCTAGTAAAATACATGGGAAAATCCCATTGGGGAAAAACCCACTTAGGGTTAGGGTTAGATCTCAATGAATAGGGACAGCAAAATGGACATTGCCAATAAATTCAGAATGATGGGGAATGCTTAGGAGGGTACTTACATTTTGATACTGTCTTAACTACATTTCCTGGTAAAATACATGGGAAAATCCCATTGGGGAAAAACTCACTTAGGGTTAGGTTTAGATCTCCATGAATTCGGATAGCAAAATAGACATCACCAATGAATTCGGAATGCTGGGGAATGCTTAGGAGGATACTAACTTTTTGATCCTGTCTTAACTACATTTCCTAGTAAAATACATGGGAAAATCACATTGGGGAAAAACCCACTTAGCGTTAGGGTTAGATCTCCATGAATAGGGACAGCAAAATGGACATCGCCAATGAATTTGGAATGCTGGGAAATGCTTAGCAGGGTACTTACTTTTTGATCCTTTCTTAACTAAATTTCCTGGTAAAATACATGGGAAAATCCCATTGGGGAAAAGCCACTGAGGGTTAGGGTCAGGTCTCTGTGACTTTGGACTGAAAAATGGACATTGCCAATAAATTTGTGGCACAGGAGAATCCTTAGGAGATACTAACTTTTTCATACTTTCTTAACTACATGGGAAAATCCCATTGGGGAAAAACCCACTTAGGGTTAGGGTTAAAGTTCCATGAATTCGGAGAGCAATATGGACATCACCAATGAATTTGGAATTCTGGGGTATGCTTAGCAGGGTACTTACCTTTTGATCCTGTCTTAACTACATTTCCTGGTAAAATACATGGGAAAATCCCATTGGGGAAAAACCCATTTAGGGTTAGGTCCCGATGAATTCAAACTGCAAAATTGTCATCAACATTGAAATTGGGGCGCAGCGGAATGCTAAGGAGGTTACTAACGTTTTCTCCCTACCTTATCTACATTTCCTCATAAAATACATGGTAAAATCCCATTAGGGAAAAACCCACTTAGAGTTTGGGTTAGGTCTCCATGAATTCAGACACCAAAATGGACATCGCCAATGAATTCGGAATGCTGGAGAATGCTTAGGAGGGCACTTACTTTTTGATACTGTCTTAACTACATTTCCTGGTAAAATACATAGGAAAATCTCATTCGGGAAAAACTCACTTAGGGTTAGGGTTAGATCTCCATGAATTCGTATAGCAAAATGGACATTACCAATGAATTCGAAATGCTGGGGAATGCTTAGGAAGGTACTTACTTTTTCATCCTGTCTTAAATACATTTCCTGGTAAAATACATGGGAAAATCCAATTGGGGAAAAACCCAGTTAGGGTTAGGGTTAGGTCCCCATGAATTCAGACTGCAAAATGAACATCACCATAGAATTCGGAGGGCACTTACTTTTTGACCCTGTCTTAACTACATGGACATTGCCAATGAATTCGGGACACAGGGGTATGCTTAGGAGGGCACTTACTTTTTGATTCTGTCTTAACTACGTTTCTTGGTAAAATACATGGGAAAATCTCATTGGGGGAAAACCCACTTAGGGTTATGGTTAGATCTCCATGAATAGGGACAGCAAAATGGACATCACCAATGAATTCGGAATGCTGGGTTATGCTTAGGAGGGCACTGACCTTTTGATCCTGTCTTAAATACATTTGTTGGTAAAATACATGGGAAAATCCCACTGGAGAAAAACCCACTTAGGGTTAGGGTTAGATCTCCATAAATTCGGACTGCAAAATGGACATCGCCAATGAATTCGGGACGCAGGGGAATGCTTAGGAGGGTACTTACTTTTTGATACTGTCTTAACTACATTTCCTGGTAAACTACATGGGAAAATCCCATTGGGGAAAAACTCACTTAGGGTTAGGGTTAGATCTCCATGAATAGGGACAGCAAAATGGACATCGCAAATGAATTCGGAATGCTGGGGAATGCTTAGGAGGGCACTTACTTTTTGATACTGTCTTAAATACATTTCCTGGTAAAATACATCGGAAAATACCATTGGGGAAAACTCACTTAGGGTTAGGGTTAGATCTCCATGAATTTGGATAGCAAAATGGACATCACCAATGAATTCGGAATGCTGGGGAATGCTTAGGAGGGTACTTAGTTTTTCATCCTGTCTTAAATACATTTCCTGGTAAAATACATGGGAAAATCCCATTGGGGAAAAACTCACTTAGGGTTAGGGTTAGATCTCCATGAATTCAGATAGCCAAATAGACATCACCAATGAATTCGGAATGCTGGGGAATGCTTAGGAGGATACTAACTTTTTGATCCTGTCTTAACTACATTTCCTAGTAAAATACATGGGAAAATCTCATTAGGGAAAAACTCACTTAGGGTTAGGGTTAGATCTCCATGAATTCGGACTGCAAAATGGACATTACCAATGAATTAGGGGCACAGGGCTATGCTTAGGAGGACACTAACTTTTTGATCCTGTCTTAACTACATTTCCTAGTAAAATACATGGGAAAATCCCATTGGGGGAAAACCCACTTAGGGTTAGGGTTAGATCTCCATGAATAGGGACAGCAAAATGGACATTGCCAATAAATTCAGAATGATGGGGAATGCTTAGGAGGGTACTTACTTTTTCATCCTGTCTTAAATACATTTCCTGGTAAAATGCATGGGAAAATTCCATTGGGGAAAAACCCACTTAGGGTTAGGGTTAGATCTCAATAAATTCAAACTGCAAAATGGACATCGCCAATGAATTCGGGATGGAAGGGAATGCTTAGAAAGGTACTGACTTTTTGATCCTGACTTAACTACATTTCCACATAAAATACATGGGAAAATCCCACAGGGAAAAACCCATTGATGGTTAGGTTTGGATCTCCATGAATTCGGACTGCAAAATGGACATTGCCAATGAATTAGGGGCACAGGGCTATGCTTAGGAGGACACTAACTTTTTGATCCTGTCTTAACTACATTTCCTAGTAAAATACATGGGAAAATCCCATTGGGGGAAAACCCACTTAGGGTTAGGGTTAGATGTCCATGAATAGGGACAGCAAAATGGACATCGCCAATGAATTCGGAATGCTGGGGAATGCTTAGGAGGACACTAACTTTTTGATCCTGTCTTAACTACATTTCCTAGTAAAATACATGGGGAAATCCCATTGGGGAAAAACCCACTTAGGGTTAGGGTTAGATCTCAATGAATAGGGACAGCAAAATGGACATTGCCAATAAATTCAGAATGATGGGGAATGCTTAGGAGGGTACTTACATTTTGATCCTGTCTTAACTACATTTCCTAGTAAAATACATGGGAAAATCACATTGGGGAAAAATCCACTTAGCGTTAGGGTTACATCTCCATGAATAGGGACAGCAAAATGGACATCGCCAATGAATTTGGAATGCTGGGAAATGCTTAGGAGGATACTAACTTTTTGATCCTGTCTTAACTACATTTCCTAGTAAAATACATGGGAAAATCACATTGGGGAAAAATCCACTTAGCGTTAGGGTTACATCTCCATGAATAGGGACAGCAAAATGGACATCGCCAATGAATTTGGAATGCTGGGAAATGCTTAGCAGGGTACTTACTTTTTGATCCTTTCTTAACTAAATTTCCTGGTAAAATACATGGGAAAATCCCATTGGGGAAAACCCACTGAGGGTTAGGGTCAGGTCTCTGTGACTTTGGACTGAAAAATGGACATTACCAATAAATTTGTGGCACAGGAGAATGCTTAGGAGATACTAACTTTTTCATACTTTCTTAACTACAGGGGAAAATCCCATTGGGGAAAAACCCACTTAGGGTTAGGGTTAGATCTCAATGAATAGGGACAGCAAAATGGACATTGCCAATAAATTCAGAATGATGGGGAATGCTTAGGAGGGTACTTACATTTTGATACTGTCTTAACTACATTTCCTGGTAAAATACATGGGAAAATCCCATTGGGGAAAAACTCACTTAGGGTTAGGTTTAGATCTCCATGAATTCGGATAGCAAAATAGACATCACCAATGAATTCGGAATGCTGGGGAATGCTTAGGAGGATACTAACTTTTTGATCCTGTCTTAACTACATTTCCTAGTAAAATACATGGGAAAATCACATTGGGGAAAAACCCACTTAGCGTTAGGGTTAAAGTTCCATGAATTCGGAGAGCAATATGGACATCACCAATGAATTTGGAATTCTGGGGTATGCTTAGCAGGGTACTTACCTTTTGATCCTGTCTTAACTACATTTCCTGGTAAAATACATGGGAAAATCCCATTGGGGAAAAACCCATTTAGGGTTAGGTCCCGATGAATTCAAACTGCAAAATTGTCATCAACATTGAAATTGGGGCGCAGCAGAATGCTAAGGAGCTTACTAACATTTTCTCCCTACCTTATCTACATTTCCTCATAAAATACATGGTAAAATCCCATTGGGGAAAAACCCACTTAGAGTTTGGGTTAGGTCTCTATGAATTCAGACACCAAAATGGACATCGCCAATGAATTCGGAATGCTGGAGAATGCTTAGGAGGGCACTTACTTTTTGATACTGTCTTAACTACATTTCCTGGTAAAATACATAGGAAAATCTCATTGGGGAAAAACTCACTTAGGGTTAGGGTTAGATCTCCATTAATTCAGATAGCAAAATGGACATCACCAATGAATTCGGAATGCTGGGGAATGCTTAGGAGGGTACTTACTTTTTCATCCTGTCTTAAATACATTTCCTGGTAAAATGCATGGGAAAATTCCACTGGGGAAAAACCCACTTAGGGTTAGGGTTAGATCTCCATAAATTCGGACTGCAAAATGGAGATCGCCAATGAATTCGGGATGCAAGGGAATGCTTAGAGGGGTACTGACTTTTTGATCCTGTCTTAACTACATTTCCAGATAAAATACATGGGAAAATCCCACAGGGAAAAACCCATTGATGGTTAGGTTTGGGTCTCCATGAATTCGGACTGAAAAATGGACATTGCCAGTGAATTAGGGGCACAGGGCTATGCTTAGGAGGACACTAACTTTTTGATCCTGTCTTAACTACATTTCCTAGTAAAATACATGGGAAAATCCCATTGGGGAAAAACCCACTTAGGGTTAGGGTTAGATCTCCATGAATAGGGACAGCAAAATGGACATCGCAAATGAATTCGGAA